>NC_074665.1:93380208-93382728 GCF_029448725.1 Salvelinus fontinalis | reverse complement strand
TAGGGCTAGGGTTTATGGCATCAGGCAGCAGGGTCAGGGCTAGGGTTTATGGCATCAGGCTGCAGGGTCAGGGCTAGGGTTTATGGCATCAGGCAGCAGGGTTAGGGCTAGGGTTTATGGCATCAGGCAGCAGGGTCAGGGCTAGGGTTTATGGCATCAGGCAGCAGGGTTAGGGCTAGGGTTTATGGCATCAGGCAGCAGGGTCAGGGCTAGGGTTTATGGCATCAGGCAGCAGGGTCAGGGCTAGGGTTTATGGCATCAGGCAGCAGGGTCAGGGCTAGGGTTTATGGTATCAGGCAGCAGGGTCAGGGCTAGGGTTTATGGTATCAGGCAGCAGGGTCAGGGCTAGGGTTTATGGCATCAGGCAGCAGGGTCAGGGCTAGGGTTTATGGCATCAGGCAGCAGGGTCAGGGCTAGGGTTTATGGCATCAGGCTGCAGGGTCAGGGCTAGGGTTTATGGCATCAGGCAGCAGGGTCAGGGCTAGGGTTTATGGCATCAGGCAGCAGGGTCAGGGCTAGGGTTTATGGCATCAGGCAGCAGGGTCAGGGCTAGGGTTTATGGCATCAGGCAGCAGGGTCAGGGCTAGGGTTTATGGCATCAGGCAGCAGGGTTAGGGCTAGGGTTTATGGCATCAGGCAGCAGGGTCAGGGCTAGGGTTTATGGCATCAGGCAGCAGGGTCAGGGCTAGGGTTTATGGCATCAGGCAGCAGGGTCAGGGCTAGGGTTTATGGCATCAGGCAGCAGGGTCAGGGCTAGGGTTTATGGCATCAGGCAGCAGGGTTAGGGCTAGGGTTTATGGCATCAGGCTGCAGGGTCAGGGCTAGGGTTTATGGCATCAGGCTGCAGGGTCAGGGCTAGGGTTTATGGCATCAGGCAGCAGGGTTAGGGCTAGGGTTTATGGCAGCAGGGTCAGGGCTAGGGTTTATGGCATCAGGCAGCAGGGTCAGGGCTAGGGTTTATGGCATCAGGCAGCAGGGTTAGGGCTAGGGTTTATGGCATCAGGCAGCAGGGTCAGGGCTAGGGTTTATGGCATCAGGCAGCAGGGTTAGGGCTAGGGTTTATGGCATCAGGCAGCAGGGTCAGGGCTAGGGTTTATGGCATCAGGCAGCAGGGTCAGGGCTAGGGTTTATGGTATCAGGCAGCAGGGTCAGGGCTAGGGTTTATGGTATCAGGCAGCAGGGTCAGGGCTAGGGTTTATGGCATCAGGCAGCAGGGTCAGGGCTAGGGTTTATGGCATCAGGCAGCAGGGTCAGGGCTAGGGTTTATGGCATCAGGCAGCAGGGTCAGGGCTAGGGTTTATGGCATCAGGCAGCAGGGTCAGGGCTAGGGTTTATGGCATCAGGCAGCAGGGTCAGGGCTAGGGTTTATGGCATCAGGCAGCAGGGTCAGGGCTAGGGTTTATGGCATCAGGCAGCAGGGTTAGGGCTAGGGTTTATGGTATCAGGCAGCAGGGTCAGGGCTAGGGTTTATGGTATCAGGCAGCAGGGTTAGGGCTAGGGTTTATGGCATCAGGCAGCAGGGTCAGGGCTAGGGTTTATGGCATCAGGCAGCAGGGTCAGGGCTAGGGTTTATGGCATCAGGCAGCAGGGTCAGGGCTAGGGTTTATGGCATCAGGCAGCAGGGTCAGGGCTAGGGTTTATGGCATCAGGCAGCAGGGTCAGGGCTAGGGTTTATGGCATCAGGCAGCAGGGTCAGGGCTAGGGTTTATGGCATCAGGCAGCAGGGTCAGGGCTAGGGTTTATGGCATCAGGCTGCAGGGTCAGGGCTAGGGTTTATGGCATCAGGCTGCAGGGTTAGGGCTAGGGTTTATGGCATCAGGCAGCAGGGTCAGGGCTAGGGTTTATGGCATCAGGCAGCAGGGTCAGGGCTAGGGTTTATGGCATCAGGCAGCAGGGTCAGGGCTAGGGTTTATGGCATCAGGCAGCAGGGTTAGGGCTAGGGTTTATGGCATCAGGCAGCAGGGTTAGGGCTAGGGTTTTTGGCATCAGGCTGCAGGGTCAGGGCTAGGGTTTATGGCATCAGGCTGCAGGGTCAGGGCTAGGGTTAATGGCATCAGGCAGCAGGGTTAGGGCTAGGGTTTATGGCATCAGGCAGCAGGGTTAGGGCTAGGGTTTTTGGCATCAGGCTGCAGGGTCAGGGCTAGGGTTTATGGCATCAGGCTGCAGGGTCAGGGCTAGGGTTTATGGCATCAGGCAGCAGGGTCAGGTCTCGGGTTTATGGCATCAGGCAGCAGGGTCAGGGCTAGGGTTTATGGCATCAGGCAGCAGGGTCAGGGCTAGGGTTTATGGCATCAGGCAGCAGGGTCAGGGCTAGGGTTTATGGCATCAGGCTGCAGGGTCAGGGCTAGGGTTTATGGCATCAGGCAGCAGGGTTAGGGCTAGGGTTGATGGCATCAGGCAGCCGGGTTAGGGCTAGGGTTTATGACATCAGGATGCAGGGTCAGGGCTAGGGTGTATGGCATCAGGCAGCAGGGTTAGGGCTAGGGTTTATGGCAGCAGGGTCAGGGCTAGGGTTTATAG